>NW_022145809.1:0-3966 GCF_002938485.1 Sitophilus oryzae | reverse complement strand
TATGTTCTGTAGATAAAAGAATAACTGCCGCATTTTTGTTTGGTACGTAGGAAACTAAGGTTTTATTTTCCATAAAAGCAAACATGCTTGAAAAGTCCTTATAACTTGCTGGGAGTAGTTCTTTTGGAATATAAGGTTTATTTTCACGCAGTGTACCACACAAGGTAAGGTTTTTATCATAAAAAAGCTTATTAGCTAACTCAATACTGGTAAAGAAGTTATCAGTAGTTATTCCATATCCTGCAGCTAAATGGTTTACCAGGTCCATCACTACCCTTTATCCTTACCCTTTCGCCGGTTTGTTTCCTACTTTGCCTATTGCGCGTCGTTTGAACAATTTGGGGTTTATTTGTACCCCGGTTGGTTTTTAACGTAGACACAAAATTTATACCTGTCATTACATACCGAGCGAGAGCAATAAAACTCTCTATAATTATGTACAATAAAAAGCAATTTATTCAACATTTTCTATATCAATTTAGATATATATTTAAGAAATATAGCTCGAAGGAAATTATATAAAAAAAAATATTTTAGAAAATATCCCCAAAAATTCATGTCTGGGGTACAGCTGTACCCCGCTCGGGTTTATGAAGGTTAAAGATCAAAAGTTGTAGTTATTTCCGGTGAAACAGGAAGTGGCTGAAAACGTTAATCAATCCTAATTTATGTCATATACTAAAACGTTAATTAATCCCATTTTATATCTTATACTATCATACAAATATCGTTTTTTTAACTGGAAAAATAAAAAAAGTTATAGGGGTGAGCCACTTTTGAGACGCACCCGGTATTTTTGAATGAAATATTAGGTTTACTTTAGTAATTCAACTTTTATCTGTTTTTTTCTTTAGCTTAATTTTTTCGGGCTACTTTTTATGTTAAACACTTTATCTAAACAAATTTGCAAAAGCAAATGTTATATTGTCAACTTTATTTACATATATTAACTAATACATCAGACTATTATAAGATCTCTTAATACTGTCTATTGTAGTACTATATCAAAGTAATCATGCAGTATTTTAGTGCTATATTCTTGTTTCTTAGAAATCATAGATTTGTTTACATCGATAAAAATGAAGAAACAGCAATTTATATTAAGGTGCGTCCACATTGCTCGTTTTCTTGCTCGCGCTCTTGCTTCCGATTGTGCTTGCGTTGCTTGCGCTTCCTGTTTGTCGTGTGTCTCAGGATCTTTCGCCTCGCAAGCAACGGCGTCCACATTGTAATGTAGTGCTTGCATTCGTGCTGTTCGGACATGGATGATACAGAAGTATTTTTAATAGCGGCTGCTAGTGCGATCATTATTGCAAAACGAAGGGGACAAAGAGAAAAAAGACCCTGTTGGATGTCTATTAATTTCAAAAGTAGATCCCAGCACAGTGAAAATCTACGCGATTTACAAGACAATGTTTTTTAATATTTTTTATCGCATGTCCGCTACTGATTTATATATGGCCCCCGTATAGAAAGGAAAAATAAAACTTTTAGAAAGTGTATTCCAGTTAAAGAAAGAGTTAAATAATGATTGGCCATAACACTAAGATTCTTTGCAACTAGAGACTCGCATACCAGTTTGGGTTATTTATTCAAAGTTTCCAAGCAAAGCATTTCAAAAATAATACCAGGCGTATGCCAAAATATAAATAAAGTTCTCAAAGATCAGATTAAGATAAGTAGGCAATATAAATATAGAGTTATATTTTATTAAAGGTATATTTAATATTATTAAGCCAAGAACAAAATACAAATATTTGTAATTCTGAGCAAAATAAAATAAAAATCATGGTAGTATCATCATACTGCAGTAAATACCGAATCCTATGAAATAAAACCAAACTAAAAACTTAACAAACAACGCAAACAGCTCGAGCGCTACGAACCGCTGCGCCGTAAAGTATGCTCGCAAGCATGTGGAGCACGGCGAGCATCGCGAGTGCCGCGAACATCTCGTTCCGACTGTTTGCCATGTTTTTCGTGTTTCACGTGTTTGTTCGGCCTGAATTTTCGCCTAAATACAGGTATTTATTTATTTAACACTCTTTTTTGGCGAAGATCCTGCAACTACGCAAATGACGTAGTCAGGTCATTTTGACAGATTTAAAGAATTCTATTAACTCTCTATCTAATCAAATTGTAAACAATCCAACAGTTTGTTTACATTTTACTAACACAAAGAAAAACTTATTTTTATGCGTACAAAATTCTGAAACACACTGTATATACTGACAAATACGTTTATTGATTTTTTATATCTGACCTATATTGATTTTTATCTTAATGACTCCGATAATTATTCAATGTCAAGAGAATATTATATCAGAAAGTTGAATCGCTTAATTACTGTTGTAAAGAAATTGATGAGCACACAACAGAGACGAACTTAATTCAATTTAATTAAAAGGAAAATATAATTTTTTAACCAAATTATATTAGGTATAGTTGGTTTAATATTCTATCCAACAAGTCAGGGATAATTTCGACAGAGGACATCCAAAAAATAAAAATACAATTTTCAGATTAAAATGACAGACGACTATCACTGTCATGTATCTTGTTGTTGGTCAGGCTTTATACCAAAAGTGTGGGGTAGAGGTGGGTAAAGATTGAACGAGTATTTCTGAAAATGAATCGTGAGATTGGATTCGCCGCTTAGAATATGGTTCGTTCAATTGAATCGTGGCCAGTTCGGATCCATAAAAGTTTAAACGAACGGATCCCAATGCGACTCGTTCGTTTCTACTGTTCGTTCGTTCAAAGATTGTGAGAACTGATTCACTGCTTACAATACGATTCGTTCAATTGAATCGTGGCCAGCACGGATCCATAAAATTTGAATGATTGAGTCGTAAAAAAAGTCGTAAGAATTGAATCGGATCACAATGCGACTCGTTCATTTCTACGGCCCGTTCGTTCAACGAATCGTGAGAATTGAGTTATGGCTTACAATACGGTTTGTTTGGTTACCTAAACCTTTTAATATAGGTAATAATAATGATATGCATACAGGGTGACTCACGGCCATGGCACGTTACACGGTTATGGATAACCGGTGATCGGATTTTTTGAAAATTTGGATGTTTGCACAAAGGCACCAGACCTGCTCCATCTGTCTAAAATATTTTCAGCATTACAGTGTTGCCGCTTCATAATAAAAGTGGTAGCATCTTACTATACTGTAGGAGATAAAATAAGTGGAATATCTAACAAAATTTAATCTTTAGATCACACTAAAAGACGTTTTTTCTGCTCTACTCCAAAATTTTCAAAATGTCAGTTACGACTCTTTGTGTGGAAGGCGACGATATTTAACACAGCGGGGATACTATTTCCAGCACAATGCCATTTAATCATCGTAACGTTTTCAGAAGATGTGAAAATCATAATTATTTTATACAAAATTACTCTATTTGGCACCTTCAAATTTTTGTAAACAAAATGTGACATCGAATTTGATATTGACATAATCACTTTATTGCTGGTATTGTAGTTGTAGCTTTCTCTGTGCCGTATTATAAATTTTACTAATTTGAAGGTAGATTTTTGCAAATAACTTTTAAATGGCTATTCAAAATGAAACGAAATTCTACAAAAAAGTATAACTTTAACGCCTCTTCAAAAAAGTCCAATATACAACTTTTGCATAAAATTAGCTAGAGAGATAATATTTCACCTTTTCAAAATTTACATGGGATTTCTTATCTCCTGTGTTCCGATGCCCACCACACGGTATAGAATTTTGATCCCTATTTTCGAAACGTATAACATGCTAAATTAGAACATTATAAGCACCCTGTCTCCCCCCAAAACGATTTAATTAGAACTATGGCCGCCAGAAGAGCCTTTCCACGTCACCAAGACGTCTGCAGACGACGGACGCGACGCATTTAATATTAATCGTCATCAAACATTGAAGGAACAAGCCTGAGGAAGAGGCCCACAGCGCCACCTACGCCACGTAAT
>NW_022145808.1:0-6598 GCF_002938485.1 Sitophilus oryzae | reverse complement strand
TATAAATTGATTTATTTTTTTAGGATTCTTGTCTATTCTTTGCCGACAAACTAATGTTGTTTTTCTGGGAATTTATGCTACAAAATATGTACTATGTGAACTATATAATGGTTGGGTTAAAAAGAAAAATCATTTGAAAAAAGATGGAAAATTACCAGCCAAAGTAAGTTAAAGTAAGCTAACAATAATTATAACATTATTAAATTAATATGTGATTTTTAGCACTTTCAAAAATTCGTGTGGGACATGGCAACAAATCCTCGGAGAATTTTAAGTACTATGTCAAACAGGTTTTGGTTAAATTTCTCATGTTACCTTTCAGTTTTAATATTTTTTATTGCTTTTGTCATAATTAATGGGAGCATAGTCGTAGGCGATAAGGAAGCTCATCAATTGTCAATTAACATTCCACAGGTCTTCTATTTCAGTTTATTTTGTTTAATTTTTGGGTGGCCTTACTTTGCCAGTGAAGTTTTTAATTTTTTGCTATTTGTCAAACGTCATAAATTGCTTATTACTTTAAGTATTTCGATTAGCGTTTTGGTAATTTATTTTAATACTGTAGTACATCCATATTTACTAGCAGATAATAGGCATTTTATATTTTACGTTTGGAATAGGTTTTACGGAAAATACTGGTGGTTTAGATATTCAATGATTCCAGTTTACATTTTTTCTCTTTATGTCATCATAAAATTGGTGTGGGATAAGAGTGATATAAGCTTTTCCCTTGTATTTTTCCCAGCTGTAACGCTACTTCTTATTTTTCAATCATTAATAGAAGTAAGATACTTTTTAGTGCCATACCTTATTATTAGATTAAGAATACAGAATAAGGACTCTGCAGTTTTTAATGTTGTCCTAGAATTGATAACTTATTTTGTTATAAACATGATCACTTTTAATATATTTTTTACAAAAACTCTTCATTGGGAAGGCATGAGACATGTTCAAAGAATTATTTGGTAAAGTAATAAAAGTTTGTGATAAAGAAATTTGATACTGTCATAGTAAAAAGTTCTTAAAAGATCTTTAGATTTAGATATAATAAAGCCAAGCTTTGATTATGAATAGTTTATTTTCTGAGTAGCAACAAATAAAATATCTAGACTATAACTATTAAAAGTACTTACTATAAAATCCTTTATACAGGCTTGTTCACCACATACGACACGGAGTATTGTAGCTAAACGATTAAAGGCATATTTTCGCGAGATCTCATCTTAAGACTTGTCTTTAAGCGCCTTAAAGAACTACGTCATTAATTTTCCAAACGCAAAAATGTACGTCTTTTAAGCGTGACGTTTTTCTCAAAGGATTGACGTTGAATCTGTGGTTGGATGTTAGGTTAGGGAGTTATTGTTGTTGGTCTGTGGAGTTATTCTTGAGCTTGAGCGTGGCTTTGAGTTTATTTCGTGGTTTATTTTGTGGAAAATATTTTTGAAAAGTAGGTACTATTCTTAAAGAAAATTATTAATTATTACCTTTTCCGAAATGGGTCCAGTAAAAACGAAAATTTTGATAAACGATTTTTCAAATGATATGTTGGCTATGCTATTATGTTTATTTCTAAGAAGGAGGCCTACATTATTTAGTGCCTTTATGTATATTTTGTGTTTTGAAAGAAACAACCACATACGATCCATATATAGTGAAAATTGGATTTTCCGATACAAAAATGCAGACTTTTATATGCATTTTCGCTTGACAAGAGATACCTTCCACAAGCTAGTGGGTGTGGTGCAATGCCCTGAATTTAGTAAAGCTTATCAAGGAGGTGGGGTACCTTTGAATTGTGAAAAAGTGCTTCTTATGACACTATGGTTGTTAGGAAAAGGAGACTCCTTAGTCTCTATTGGAGACAGATTTGATGTTGCAACGTCAACAGTTCATTATTATGTTAATATAATGATAGGAAGACTGGTAGAATTGGTACCTAAGTATATACAGTGGCCGAATGCCCAAGAAATTGTAACAATTGAGAGACAATTTTATGAAATATGTGGCTATCCGGGTAATTTCTGAACCAAGTTTGTTTATAAGTATGCCTAATGAAATGAAATCATTGCATTTCAGGTGTTATTGGTGCTATTGACGGATGTTGTGTAAATTTTAAGGCACCACTGAATCAACAGGACAGCTATATCGATAAAAATGACAAACATAGCATCAAGATTCAAGCTGTATCAACAGCAACAAGGATATTTACCAATATAAATGTTGGATTTCCTGGCTCTGTTCACGACAGTAGAGTAAGTTACTTCAAATGTACTTATTGTGACTAAATTAGCTATTGTATGTAACAAAAACTAATTATACATAATTGTGCAATATCATATTAGATATGAAGCTATTTCAAAAATTAGTGTTAACAAAGTAAAATAGATAACTCTACTGTTGGTGCCACAGTGTTTATGAATTTTATTTTAACTTCAGATATTGCATAACAGTCAACTATATAGAGATACAGGACTAAATTTGTTAAAGTATTTTCCAAGTGAACAATATCATCTATTAGGCGATAAGGCATACCCTATATTGGAGTGGTTAATAACACCATTTAAGTATGTAGAATAAGGCAAAATTATATATATTTTTTTTTAATATTGCAAGTGATGTAATAATAATCTAGTTACATCTTACATTAGTGAAAATTTGTTATCACTACTTTAATTATTTACTCACTTAATATGCTCTCTCTTTATTAGGGATTATGGCAATTTAACAAGAAGACAAAAGATTCACAATTATAAACACAGTAAAACGAGAATTCGTGTGGAGCATACATTTGGTATATGGAAGTCTAGATGGCGAATTTTAAGGTACATCAATGTAAACTGCCCAAAAAAGGCTGCTAAAATAATCGCTGCTTGCTGCGTGCTTCATAATTTCTGTTACCAAAATTATGATGAATGGAATGATGAAATAAGTGATGTCCTTGAAGACGGCAATGATAATGTTGAAGCATTACATATTAATAATGAAAATATTGGTATTCGCAAAAGAGAAAATATTGCTAACTCCTTTATATAAATTTTAGTAAATCAATATAAATGTTAATATACACATTATGTAGTTTGAGAAATGATGAAATTAAAAATAAAGAAAAAACAAATCAAGTAAGACCATTTTTATTAATAAATTCAAATTTTTAAAAATATTATACAGGATGGCCCATTAGTGCGAGGAAGTCAATGATATCGTTGTTGTTGACAAAGATATGAAAAAATTCTATAAAGATATTGAATAGTTTATAATCGTGCATATCCTAAAAATATTTTGTAGTATAGAGGGTGTCCAAAAAAATTATGATAAAGTTTTAAGTTTTTTTTTAAATTGTAGCCCCACTTTTCCGTACATAATTGGATTCAGCATAAAATACTGCATAATAGTACACTCTTTTTATTTTTTGAAAGAAACAACCACATACAATCCATATTCCATATATAATGAAAATTGGATATCCGATACAAAAATGTAGACTTTTACATGCATTTTCGGATGACCAGAGCTTTCTGATTCATCAGATACTTTCCACAAGCTAGTGGGTGTGGTTCAATGCCCTGAACTTAATAAAACTTATCATGGAGGTGGGGTACCTTTAAATTGTGAAAAAGTGCTTCTTATGACACTATGGTGGTTAGGAAAAGGGGACTCCTTAGTCTCTATTGGAGACAGATTTGACGTTGCAACGTCAACAGTTCATTATTATGTTAATATAATGATAGGAAGATTGGTAGAATTGGTACCTAAGTACATACAGTGGCCGAATGCCCAAGAAATTGTAACAATTGAGAGACAATTTTTTTAAATATGTAGCTATCCAGGTATTCTGCACAATAGAGTACACTATTTATTTGAAGCACTATGCGGTGTTACCATTTTATTTCGTACTAAAACTTTGGCTAAAAACACTATATAAGTGTTTAAAACTGTAGTAAATATAACTTTATAATACTTACTTTTAAAAATACCAAGAATACATCCCTGCTAGAAATCTCACATTATCTTATACTGCATATTTTTTATACAAACCATTGCAGTATGTAGAATGCTATATCTCAATTTTTTTATATGCAACACCATGTAATATAATTTTTCTTTTAGATGCAGAATTAAAACACGGACATTGTATGTTTTTTACACTTTCGCAGATATTTGTAGTATATTGAAAATGGCTCTTTCAGTAGTTAACTATAAGGCAAAAAATCACAAGGTGGCTCTGATCAAAATTTACTATTGAAAGAGCCATATGTAATATAATAATTAAACATTCTCTCTAATATAATAATGGTAATAACTGCTAAACCATTAAAAATTAGGAGAAAAATTATTACACTTTAAATATAAAAAATGTTCATTTTATAATTCTGCATCTAAAAGAAGAAATAATATACAGGGTGTTGCATTTCAAAAAATGGAGATATAGTATTTTAAATGTTCTTAACACTATAAAATTTACCATGTATAAGATCATGTAAATTTTCCCTCGCGGGTTTATTAAAATATAGCTAAGTATTAATAAAGTTAAATTCATTCTAGTTTATAACCACTTTTCGGATATAGTGTTTTTAACCAAAGTTTCAGTAACTATGAAATAAAATAGCTACACCACATAGTGCTGGAAATAAAAATAGAGTACTATATGCAGAATTTTATGCTGAATCCAAATCTGTAGAGAAAAATGGGGATCCCAATTTAAACAACTTCAAAATTTATCACAACTTTTTCTTGGGACACCCTGTATACAAAAAAATATTTTTAGGATATGTCCTTTTCAACCCTTTTATAAACCATGCAACATCTGTATAAAACTTTTTTTCATATCTTGGACTTCCTCGCACTAATGGGCTACCCTGTATATATCATTAAATATTATTAGTGTTGAGTTATCCACTGCTATCAGAATCATGCCTCTTCCTTTTTTTTGATTCTTTATTCTTCAGTAATGCCATGATTTGCTCATGTCTTTGATTTGACGTAGTCTCCAAAAATGACATAATTCTTCCAAACTCTGACCTTCTTTCCTCTATATCTTTTTTTTGTACTTCAATCAGGTTAGAAAGAAGTTTGTCTCTATCTGGTTTAGTTGATCTTCGAATATTTTGAAATTTATTAATTGGATCGTTATCACTATCAGTGGAAACTGATGGTGACAAATTTTCTTTTGATGAGCTTGGACAGTTTTTATTATCACTTCTGATAGTAGTATCAGTACTTGTTTCATGTTTTGTTTTAATGCTGTCTATTATTATTGGTGGGTTAAATTTATCTTTATACTGGAAAATTTCCTCCATTTCCTCTAAGAATGGTGGTTTTAAAACTTTACCCTCGCCAGTTTGGTGTTTTTTGTCTTTGTATTTTACATATGTTGCCTGCAGATTAGAAAATTTTTTACGGCACCTTTCAGCTCCGTCAATACCTTCACCAACAAAAAATTTTTTTGAATTTAAATGGTTGGCGATTTCCTGCCATAAATGAATTTTTGGGTGTTTTTGGTCATCAAACTTGCTGGAGAACTTCTTTCTCATATTCAATAATAAAATAGTTGCCTCGACATCTTCTGACGACGATTTCTTTGAAGTCCATACTAATGAATTTGTTATTTCTTGTTGGTCCTAAAAGAGAAAATGCATATGTGTACTTACACCAAGCTCTAAACGTATGAATAAGTACCTACATTGTTTGTGTCTGTATTGCTGGAAAATTCTTGAGATATCGCTGCTACGTTGTTTGTGTCTGTATTGTTCGAAAATATTTTAGATATCGCTGTTTCATAATTTTTTCTAAACTGTTCATCGCCTAAAAATTGAAGAACAATTAACAACATTCAAAATTATGCTGTGGACACTGTGGTTGTACATACAGCTTTTTATCAATATAATTTTATATTTTGTTTCTGACATAAATCACTTACTTTCTAGTAATTCTGCCGTTTCCCCATCAACTTCGATAGTTAATCCATTTAAATTGTATGAGCACATTACAGTTTTTTGAGACATTTTTTTAATTTTTAATGGCGATAATCCAAAACCTTATAACCAGCTGTAAATATTCCCTCAATTTCCAAATTCATTGACAGATTTGACACAATCTGCCCCTCCACATTCCGCTTAAGACTTTATAAGCGCTCTCTTTAGAAGGCTAGTTACCGCTTAAAGACGCTTTAAGCCCGACGTCATTACTTATTCGCTCGAATGTGGAACTGTCACCCGCTTACAGCGTCTTATGCGCAAAAATTCGCCTAAAATTTCTTATTTCAGATGTTCTAAATGTGAGTGCATGTCAAAAATTTAAATATATACTTGAAATATTATTTCAAGTTATATGCTTTGACATTTTTTGGAAGTAAACAAATATTGAAGAAAGTGTTGTACCTTCACAGAATTTAAATTGGCATTAGGAATAGATTTCCTTCATTTAGTAATGATATTGCTCATAGAAATTGATAATGTGAAGAATAACAATACAGGAACATAGAATAACAAGAAAGAAATTCTAGCAGCAAGTTAGGTTATGAGATAAATTTTATTTATATAGTTTGTTTAAAGAGTTTAGTTTGAAAAAAAGGTAAAACAATTATTATTGTCCAGGTCAT